>NW_025776783.1:0-44103 GCF_021130785.1 Homalodisca vitripennis | reverse complement strand
CTTTACCTTTAAATAACAAAAAAAAATTCGGATGTCTTTTTAGTAGTTTAGATAGGCTATTCAGATATATAAATAATTCAATTGTGATGGTGGCCACTTTTTGTACTTCAGACCTATAGGGAATATCATTTAGTATTTTAGATACCGTAGTGAAACGTTGTTATAAATTTTATCTAGAATTTTATTTAAATTTAAATTTACATATTAATAAGTTACTATATTCTTGGATATTATACAGAACTTTTTTTTTACAGAAAAATCCACGTCTTATGGAAAGAACGAATGTTTTTCAATCAGATTTATATGCTCTTAATTTAAATTTATGTGCCCCAAACTGTTAACAATATTTTATTCACACATAGAAACCAACCTTTTGATTTGTATGGTATTTAGGTTATGCAACCAATATACTCACTTCGTTCAAAAAATTTTTCAAAATTGTTCAATAACTTTAAAAAAATATCTATAGTTTTTTATGTACTTCAAACATCTTCAATCTCTATTAATTAAAAAATTTTACAATTAGCACTCATACAATAATTACACATGTTACAAAAAAAACACACTCTTTGTACAACAAACTGGGGGAAAAAAACCGGGAAATTTAAAAATTAAAAAAACATTTAAAACTGCGATCGTGCGCATTTTGTTTGATCCAATTTAAAACATCCCAAATAAAAATATTTATTTATAAACAAACAATTAACTGATCAATCGGTCACATTTAAATATTTGGGAATTTCATTTTAAAATTTATTTTACTAAAACTCCCAAAAATTTTAATCTGGAAAACCCTCTATTGATATTCCTAAATTTACCTTTTAAAACTCCGAATTTCATTATAGTTATTTAAAATTACGTAAGTATTTGAACTGGCCAACAAATTTTAAATTTAAAACCAATTCCTACACTATTAACAATAGTAATTCACACATGTGATTTGTATCACTTAATTTGAACTTTTCTGCCATTTTTGACTGCACATTAAAAATGTAAATTTCAACAAATTATTTTAAATCCCTTTGTTTAAAACTTGATTAACTAAAAAGTTAACAATAGTTATTCACACATAGAAACACAACCTTTTGATTTTTTAAGCTACTTATAACAAATTTGATAGAGCACAAACGTCGGAAAAACCGGAATTAAAATAGAAAAACATTGTGTGTTTAATTTATAATGTTTACGTAGAAAAATTTGGGGAAACTTATCTTTGCAAACTGCATTCACACTGATCAAGCACCTTACAAATTTAAAATATGAACTTTAAAATTTTAAACTGAACATTTTTTCTGCCTCTTTTATGAACTTCACGAAAATATTACAGTATTAATAAAAGTTCATTTGTATTTCGTGTCGTGGCGCAGTCTGGCGGATCCAATGTAAAACCCTCCACCATCAACAACAACTTATTATTTAAAAATTAATTAAATAAACTATTAAAATTGAACCTAATATGAAACTAACCATTCTCGGATCCAACGAAGAACAAAAAAGTTTCATTAAAACGGGGCACCGTTTGGAGGGTTCAGTACCATACACCCCACACAAGAAATATATATTATAAAGATATATATAAATACACGACGTGAACGAAAAGTAAGTGGGAAAGGTATTTGCATGTAAAATTGATTGATATTCGCGCAACAGTTAAATTGTTTTTATATTAAAATTTAAATTTTAAAATAAATTTTGTACGAAATAAAGTTTTTAAATTTAATCAGGTTATCTGTTACAAATATAAAAATTTTTTTTCTATACAACACGCAATGACAATATTTGAGGCTATTTCCGAAGTGTAAAAATCTGTTACACACCGGTCTATTAGAAGTAATATTTAAAAATACATTTTTTCATCTTTACCTATATTACTGTAATTTTTTGTAAACTAAATTTAGACAAAAGTGTGAAAACTTCAAGAAAGAAGAGAGAGAGAGAGAGAGAGAGAGAGAGAGAAGAAAAGAGAGAGAGAGAGAGAAGAGAGAGAAAAAGAGAGAGAGAAGAGAGAGAAGGGGGAGAGAGGAAAAATTTTCTGGGTGAATTTTATGGCAAGGGTGAAATGTTTTTTTGCATTTTCGTATTTTAAAAAACGACTAATGTACTTTTTTACGTATTTCTGAAACATTGTAATTTTGTTTTCATAAAATCCGTTACCGACTGAAAACTTTAGTTTAAATAATAAATTAAATACGATTAAATAGTTTTTTTTGTTTTTTAAATGGATAGCCTAAGGCTTTTGTAAAATTAAAAAGTATATAAATTTCTCTAATAAACACTTTTTGTCGATTTATTTTTTTTTTTTAAAAAAAAAGAAAAAAAAAGTATAATATTTAAATAGCAATTTGTATTCATATATTTTATAAAATATCTTTAAAAGTCAAGTAAAGTAAAAAGTAAAGGAGAACTACTTAATTCAAGGAGAACTGCTTCTCCGTATATGAATTTATTAAAGAATAATAATAAAGGTGTTGAAAAAAGGTGCCCAAAAGTCGGGCGTGATTTCTCACAACAAAAAAGAAAAAAAGGTCTTTTTTTAACATAGGTCCGAAAATGCTTAGTTACCAAGGGGAACAGGGTGAAAATTTGTCTGAATTTCATTTCCCCCCGCTGCAACGAAAGCCCCTAGGGGTATTTTTTTGGCTGTTAATTAGATGTAAATTTTAGCGAAAATTTATGTAAAATGAAGAAAAATTGAAAAAAAACCATTCCAGACCTTACTACAGTAATTTTTTAAAATAGTGACAAATACGGAAAATTGGTCCCGAAAAAAAAATTTTTCATTTTGGTTTGAAGCGATTTACTATGTTAAATGTACAAAAAACACAAAATATTTTTTTTACGGCTTTTGAAAATTTAATTTTGAAAAAAGATGTAAAATAAGTCTATAATAGACAAACGCAAAATTTAAAAAATTCCTTAATTACATACAAAACCATGAAAAAAAAGACAAATCTGTTAAGCCTCCTTTAAAAGTAATTTGAAATAAAAAACAGCGTTTTTATTAAAAAAAATTAATGAGTTACATTTTTTTTTATCAAGTAAATATTTTTAAAAAAATCTAAAATTTCATACATAAAAAGTTATCTGAATTACATTCAACAAAAAAGTTAACCTTTTCTAAAAAAATAAAAAACGTCACAGTAGATGTTCAAAATGTTTCCCCTCATTCAAAATACAAGCATCCACGTCTCTCACAGACTCCGAACTCTTTTCGAAGATCCCAGGTGTCTCACGATCCTTTTTAATCCCGTTAAAAAATCCTTATTTTGCAAATTCTATGGTATCCACAGGCGAGTCCTAGACAAGGTCTTTTTAAAGTCCCCATAAGAAAAAGTTGAGGATTGAGGTCAGGTGACCTTGCCGCCATGACTGGGGCCCCGCCCCAAACCCCTCTTTTGGAAAGTTTATTTAAAAATTCTCTACTTTTAATGGAATGATGGGGCTCCATCCTGCATGAACCACATGTTTTTGCGTGTGTATATGGCACATCTTCGATAACTCATTCAGATTAGTCGTCAAGAAAGTAAATATTTTTCCCATTTAGCGATCAGGTAAAAAAAATAATAAAAATTTTATCACCCAGAATAGCAGCCCCTACTTTTTTAGAAAAAAATGATATTGGTGCGGTTCCGAAAAGCACGTGGATTTTCAAATTTCCCACATGTGAGTTTGTGGGGGGTTAAAATAGCCATTCTTGAAAATTTTTCTTCATCAGTAAAGATAATGTAATTTAAAAAAATGTGGGTTTTTTCACCTTCGGGTAAGCCATTTTGGGAAGTGAACACGAGGAAAGAATGTCAGCAAAGAGCCTGACCCTTTTTAGTGATAAGAATGCAACTGCTGCTCGTGTAAAATCTTCCAGACAATTGAATTACTAACACCCGAAAACCAGGCTAGTTCTTTTAGTACTTCTTCCCGGATGATTCTCTACTTCGTCCAACACGCCCTCCTCCAATCGCTGTACACGTTGTACGTGGCCGTCCTGATCTACCAACTTTTCCAATTTAAAGGTTCCCTCTCGCTTTGCCCCCATGAATGGAAGAAAACATTTTATGAGTCGGTAAATGTCTATGAGGAAAAATGTTCCGATAGAGTCGTCTAGCTTGACCTGTTGCAATGTGCAAGACCGTACTTAAATGTTCTGCCATTTCACCATTTGTGTACATAAAATTCAATTACCTGCCAATGAATAAGATATTATTACATAAAAATTTCTTTAACGGGCTCCACTAACTTTAAAAGTACAGATCAACACACGCACTTAATGAGCAATGGAAAAATGTTGCTTGTAATGTTTTTTTAAATTTTATAAACAAGTTACATTGTTAAAAAAATATGTTTAAAAGAAATTATTTTGTTTCTCAAATCAAATATTTAATAAAAAAAGCTGTTTTTTAATTTCAATATTACATTTGTGAGAGTTAAAGATTTGTCTATTTTTCGCGTTTGGGATGTAATTAGGATTATTTTTTAAAGTTTGCGTTTGTTATTATAGCCCTTTTTTTTAAAATTTTTCCTTCGAAAATTAAATTTTCTACAAGTACCGGAAAAAATATTTTGTGTTTTTTGTACTTTTTAAACATATTAAATTCTGCTTTCAAACCTAAATGAAAACTTTTTTTTGGGGACCAATTTTCGGGGTTTTTTCGTCACATATCTTAAAAATTACTGTACAAAACAGGTCTGGAAACGGTTGTTTAAAATATTTCAGTTCATTTTACAATAAAGTCGCTAAATTGTACATCTTAATTAAAAACCCAACAAATACCCCGTAGGGCTTCGTTGAAGCAGAGGAACTGAAATTCGACAAAATTTTTTTTCCCCTGTAAAAATTTGGGGTAACTAAGCATTTTGGGGACCTATTTTTAATTAAAACCTTTTTTTCTTTTTTTGGATTTTAGGAATCACGCCCGGACTTATGGGAACCTTTTTTTCAAACACTCTTTTTAATATATTATATATATATTTATAATATATAATATTTATTTTAAAAATTATAATTTTATATATTTATAAATATTTTAATCGAAAAAATAACTGCCCCCCTTTCTGACAAATTTTCTATACGAAATTTGTTTACCCTTTTTCGGGACCCCCATTCAAAAAGGCTTCATTAGGGGGGGGGGGGGGGGGGGGGGACAGGCTTTTTTATTTTATAAACGGAACTACTTGTCCACGTTTTTTTTATTATATGTTTTATGTTGTTTAAGATTTTTGAACTTTTTCTATGTTTTTATTTTTATTTTTAAAAAGTAAAAAGACTCTTTTATCCCTAATCAATACTAAAGGGTTTTTCAGTTCGGGGACAAAACGGGAAATAAAGTATTTATCGATTTTGCAAAATTTCTTCAAAAAAATTGCATTTAAATTAGTAGATAAAAAAATAAATAAAACTATGTTTTTTAGCTTACAAAGCCCTACTGTTTTCATTTTTCTAAAGGGTTACACTTTCCCTCCCCCTACACTCATAAGTAGAAAAACACATTTTAAACAAACCCTTTTTGGGAAAATTTTTAAATTATTAAAAAACAATCGAAAGGTTGGGGTTTTGAAAATGTCAATTCTGACCTTCCCCACCTTACCGTGATTAAGTTTGGAATTTTTTTATAAAGCCTTTTTTAAAATTTGTAAAAAAAAATCAAAATTCGAAAAAAATCCCATCCCCTCAAGGTATTTGGGAACTGAGCGCCTTTAAGTTTAAATTTTTCAAAATTTATATCCCCGAGCCCTGATTGAGCTCCAATTTTGGGAAAATTTTTATATTTTTTGAAATTTCAGGGGTACTGGCAAAATTGATTTAGCCTGTCGGGTTTGTCTTTTGAAAAGGGATATTTTAAAAACGAAAAAAAATTGCTTTTTTAGACTTTAAATGTTTTTTGAAGCTTCTTTTTTCCTAAAAAAGGGGCCCCCTTTGTTACTCTTACAAAACCCTTACGGGAAAATTTGGGGCTTGGCGGCGCAGTTAAATGTAGCCAGGTTTCTTTTTTAGTACGGGTTTTTTTTTAAAACCAGTAAAAACACACTTGGAAAAATTGAGGGCCGCGTGAAAGGCAGTTGCGCCCTTCAGCTGAAAGGCGCGTTTTGTTTTAAAAATTGATTTTAATTGAAAATAGGTTTTTCATAAAATTTTTAAAAGGTTTGATTTGTGAAAAATGCATTTTGAAAGTATTTCTTTGATTAAGTTGGGCTTAAAACCGTTTCCCTTTTAAAAAATATAAATATTTTTCCCAAACACCCCTTTTAGTAAAAAAACCCAATAAACCATTATCTGAAAGTGAAAATTTAAAAATACTATTTTTTTAAAACCCGGGGTGGAACCCATTTAGTTTTAAAAACCAAATAAAAAATTTACAAATATAATATATTTTTACAGTAAATGCTTTTAAAAACTTCTTTGTCCGAGTTTTTCATAGTTAAAAATTTAAATTTTAAAATAATCTTTTATACCCCTAATGGTCAAAATGATGAAAAACGAAAAAACTATCGATTGCAAAAACCTTTAAATATATTTGGACTTTATTTTTTTTTTAAATTTTAAAAAAACCCCAAAGGGATTATTTAATAGAAACCCACCCCGATCCCTGGGACCTATAGGGGGTTTCCCTGCTTTTTTACCGCCCTTTTTTGCACGGGGTTTAAATAAAAATGGGGTCTAAATATTCGATTTCTTGTATCTTGGATACTTATACCCTAAAAACCACTGTAAGTATAAAAATTTTAGGCTTAAAAATTTAAAAATGCATTTGGAAAATGGTCAAAAATTTTTTTACAGCGTTTTATATCTTTATACTGCGAATACCTGTAAACGGAAATTGTTAATATACTTACTTAGGTCCCTTTAAAGGTGGTGCAATAAGGCTTTTGGTATTATGAAAACCCCTAAACGCTATTTCAAAATCAAAAAATATTTGTTATTTTCTAAAAGTGGGTGGAAAATTTTAAGCTATTTTTTGGAAAAATTTTTAACAGGGGCCCACAAAAAAAACTCTTAAAATAAAAATAAAAAACCTTTACAAAAAGTATTTATAACAAATAACGATTTTAAAATTTTTATTTATAATAATGTCATTTTCCCTTATTCATAAATTAATAACGCCACTCCCTAAACCCTTGTTTTCTTTGGTAGGTTCCTACAAAAATTTTGCATTTTAAATGTTCAGCGGTTTTTTTGGGTTTACATTACAAAATTGTTTAAAATTTTGAACTTTCCAAAACCTGCGGTTCCTAGGGATTAAATTAAAAATTTTTTTATGAAAACTGTCACTTTAAAAAAAATTATTCCACTTTTCAAATTTTTTTAATTTTTTGTACACAGTTAAACAGAATTTGAACATTAAAATATTGAAAGGTATCCCAAATATCGGTAATTTTTTGGTCAATACTACCCTTTCCCAATGAAATAATTTGGCTAGATTTTTCCCTAATTTTTTTTCCGCGCCATAATTCTTAAAAAACAAAGTAAAATGAAATATTTTTGGCCCCGCCCTGTTTAGTGTAGCCTACGGGAAACACTATGGTGCATCTATATCAAGCTTTTCCCTACTATGGCCTTTATTTTGTTTTTAAGGTGGTTTTACCATTTAAATTGTTTGGGGTTAGGGTTTCCCTTTTGTAGTTTTTATAAAAATTTTTGGTTCCCTTTTTGGGATTATCCCCGACCAATACCAGTAAGAACAAAAAAATATAAATTTATATAAAAAAACATGATAGAACAAAAAAACAACTCTTTTAAATTTCTTAAACTTTTTTCAATAAATTTTTGAACGTTAAAAAAAAAACGAAAGTAGAGATTAACAAAACTAACATTCCTTCAATAAAACAAGTATACCTGGTTTTGGGTGAAATCGGTATTTTTGTCGCTGTTATCTTATTTTTCCCTCGAGAATTTTCCCAATTACGGCGGGGCCGCGGGCATGCATGATTTTTATGTTTTTTGCACGGTACAAAAATTTTGCCTTTCCTTTTCAATTCAATTTATATTCCTGATCACCCCCTCTAAATTTAAATATTTTACAGATAGGTACAATCTCGAGGGATTTTTTTTCTTTCGTTTAGGCACTCGCATTAGGGGTTTGCGAAAGTGTAATCAAGAAAAAAAACAAGTTTTTTTTGTTTTTTTTTTTCCAATAAAGAGTTTAGTTTTTGTTTGAAAATTTTTTTTTTGTTGAATTTTTTGTTTGGAGAAATGTAGGAGAATAACACAGAAGTACAACAAAGCGACGCACCAGCTGAACGGGCGGTTTAGACCTGAAAATTTCACGTTATCAATTTAGACCGTCGACTTTGACCTCTGTCTGAGGATGGGGGGGGGTTTGCGAAAAAGGGAAAATTCCTGTTTTATATTGAAGAAATTTTGTTCCTAAGCTAATCTAGTAATCGGGGAAGAAGCAAGATGTCAAAATAACGATTCATTTCGGGGTTGTGGTGGGTATAATCCCAAAGTCCCTTTTAAATTGTTAGAAAATTGATATTAAAAAATGTTTTTATAGGCATCTTTGGAAAAAAAGTGTAGAAGGATCAGATATGGTTTTCAATGCCCGTACTTATTTATTTTTTAAAAAGGGAACAAATTGCAAAAATTAAGTCTAAGCTAACCTACAATCAATATTGTTTTAACTTTACTTTTAAAACTAAATGTCTTTAGCAAGAAATGCCCCCGGTATTGTTTTAAAAATACTAAAAAAAGGTTATGAATTTGTTTAAAAAAAAAACTGTATAAAAGGGAATTTATTTAATGGTTTAAGCCCAACTGTTTTTTATAGATGTTATCATTAAAAAAAAAGGGGGGAAATTTTCCCAGTGAAAATTTTTTAATCTATGGGGAAGACTGAAGTAACTGCGGATTATGTATTTTGTTTCCAATATATCAAAGCTGCCAGTGGCCAGGGGCCCTAGTCTTACAATTTGGTAAAGCCCGGGTTTTTAAATAATATAAAACATAGAAAATTTTATTTTGCCTCCAAAAAAAAACTAAAATTAATTTTTTTATTTAATTTTAATTTTTAATACGAAAACAATAAAAACCATTTTAACTTTTAAATATTCCCCATTTTTTTGGACTTTGAAAAAAATCGAATAAAAACCTAAAAAATTTTGAATAATAAAAAAATTCTAAAAAAAAAATGTATTTTAAAAATAACTTTATTAAATGAATTTTTTTTTAAAATAAAACAAAAAGTTTGAAATAAGATGCTAATGTCACATGAAAAAGGAGGGGAAAATCTCAGAATTTGTTTCACACCAAATGGAATTATAGATATTTATTTTACATTCCCCAAATGGTACCTTATTTTGTTTTGTTTTTGATAAAAAATTAGATGAGTATATTGGAAGACAATCAACAATTCTTTTGTTTTAAATACTTTTTTAGAAGTTTATGGGTTAAAATTTCATTGATAGAAACACTTTTTTTTTTAGAACTTTTTATTATGGCAAACACAGGGCATTTTAATTGTTCCAATTAATTTTGTTCAATTGAGGGGCCAGTTTGGGGGTGCATTTTGGGAAAGTTCTTATCTGTCACTTTGTGCTACTTTTTACTTATATGACTCATTAGATACCATTATATATCACAATCAAAAAATTGAATAAAATAAATTTTTGTGATATTTTGGGGATGATTAAATTTTTAAACATTTTTTACCTTAATAAATGGAGGTAGAAAAACCAAAAATTTGTTTGCGGCCTGTATGCCCAATCTTTGCTATAAAACAAGATTTTAAGGGGAATTTCTAGTGGGAATTATATAAAGACAAAACCCTATATTAAAACCTAAAAATTTGGGAGGGATGGAATTTTTTTTTAGAAAAGCCCCACTTTTAGCCTACTTTTTTTAAATAATCGTACTGCATTTTTCAAACAAAAAAAAATTTTACACTCTCCTTAATAAATTTACAAACAAAAATTGTCTATAATAAAAAAATGTGGAAATAAGATTGGAAAGATAAAAAATTTGGAAACTACAAAATGAAGCTTTTTGGGGGGGTGTTTATATCTTTAAAATTTAAAAAAAATTAAGTACTTAGAGAAATTTTTTAAGTTTTAAAAAAATCTTATATATGAACAAAAAAAATTTAGATGCCCAAAACCTAAAGTGTTATTTTTTTAATAAACAGAAATTTATTTTCACAACATTTCTTATAAAAATTTAAAACATGGATTTTACCAGTAAAAAAATAACTAGGGTTCACTGATAGGTGGGATATGGCAAACTTTTTTTTAAAATTGGGGGGAATTATCAAGTGGTTTTTCAACATTTGATTATGTATTTCCCTGGTGCTGTTTGACAGGCGAAATTTTGTGTTTATAAAGACCAACCCATACATTAATAAAATTAAATAATATCTTGCTTGTTGGGGGCTCAGTGATGTTTAAAAACTTTAAATGATATCAATACAAAAATGTTTTAAAGGGGTTGATAAATTATGAGGGGAAAGTTTCGGGGGAAGGGGACTTCAACAAAAACATGTATAAAAAATTGGTCACAAATGCTAAACGGGATATTATATTTTTAAAATTTTAATTTTAAAAAAAATAAAATTTTTAGATCAATTCCCCTTCAAAACGGGGAAAAATCTTTTATAACTGTAAAAATTGAAAAACTTTTTGGAAAATTTAAATTTTTGGGGGTGTCTTCAAAAACCGTCAAAAGGAATCGGGGGTTTCCACATCTATAGAAGAGGAAAAAAACATGGAAAGTTATCTATTTTTTTATATAATTATTAAAAAGCAACTCAGTTTGGAAAAGATTGAAAGTGAAAAAAAATTATAAAAAACAAAAAAACATTGAAGTAAATGGAGAAAAATAAAAAAAACAGTTAAAAAAATATGGGGTTTAACTTTTTACATCCCTCCCATTTCTGCCCCTTTTAGTTGGGAAAGAAAAAGAGTCAAATGGGTGGCAGAAAAATTTTAAAAAAGGGAATTTTTAAAGGTTCTGTTTTCTGATGTTTCTTTCAAATACACTTTTAATGTTCCTAAAAAACATAAAGGGTGTAGAAAAATTTATCAGCATATAACTTAAGCCCATTATTTTTAGTAAGTATCAGGGGTTCCCAACCCCCCTTTCCCCAATAAATACTGAGGTTATGAGTTTTATATAAGTTTTAAACTGTTTTTTCTGGGGCCCCCCAAAATGATTTTTTAAAAAATGTCTTTATTCCCCTTTTTTGGTTTTTTGAATAAAAAGTAACGGCGTAAGCAAAAAAAAGGGTAGGAAATTGTATTTTTCACTAGGTATTGGGTCAAATACCCTTTTTTTTTATTCAAAAACTTTAAAAGCTTTTTTTTAAAAACTACCCCAAATAATTAAATTTTTAAAAATTTAAATTTTTTTAACCCAATAAATGATTAGCACAAACTTTCTTTCTCTGAAAAATTCTTTTTAAAAACTACAATTTTTTCAATTTTAAACCCTTTAAATTTTTCCCCTTGAAATAAAAACATGAAGACCACATGATTTCTGGTCTTGCTAAAATTTTATGCAAGTTTGTATTATAATATTTTTAAAAAAAACTTCAGATTTTTAAGAAAAAAACCTTTTTTATCCCATTTTTAATTAAAAAAATTTTTTTTAAAAAAAAAAAACCTTCCCAGTTTAGTTTAAAATTTTATGTTGAATTTTTAAAAAGCAATTTAATAGTTTAAAAATTATATTATATTGATTTCAAGGTCCATCTGGGGTTTTTTTTAAAATTTTTTGGATTTAGATTCTAATTTTTAAAATTAATTTTAAAATTAAAAAATTTACAAAAAATTTAAAAGGGGAATTGCTTCTTTATAATTGAATATCTTTTTTATTTCGTCCAAAAATGTTTAGATTTACCCCTAAAAATTTTATCAAAAAAAAAAAATTTTAATAATATAAAAAATATAATTCTTTTTCTTTTAAAAATTTTTTCCTTTTAAAACAATTTTGGTGTTTGTTTTTTTCGGGTTATACATTCTGAATAATTTTACCTTTAAAAGGTCCAAATTAACATGTTTAGAATGTTTTTTGGAATAAAATTCTTTTCATAACCCCCCAACCCTGATCGGTCAAAAATCTGCCCTTCATCGGGGGGATAAAAACAAATTTTATCTTGCCAATGAGAAAATACTTTCAAAATAAGAATATCATTTGGAAGGAA
The DNA here is from genome assembly GCF_021130785.1 of Homalodisca vitripennis. Lineage (NCBI taxonomy): Eukaryota > Metazoa > Arthropoda > Insecta > Hemiptera > Cicadellidae > Homalodisca > Homalodisca vitripennis. Next base: position 31,975 of record NW_025776783.1, on the reverse strand, counting down.
AATTTTTGAAATTTAAAAATATACACTATAAAAAACCCTTTCCCAAAAATGAATCTGGGCCACATCTTTCAGGAATTTCCTTCATTGGCTCCAAACATGTCCAGTCCCAAATTCCAAACCTGTGGGCTCCACAATGATAGCAGTTTTTAGAAAATTAAAAACTATGAATATCAAAAGGAAAATTTCACTCAGGAAATCTAAATTTAAAGGGTTTTTTAAGTATCCCATGACATTTATTTCCCCAAGGGTAAGGGTTTCCAATAAAATTTTAAAGTCGGGTTTTAAAATATAAAAATTTTAATTATAAAAATAAAAAAGTTTTCCCCTTTTTAAAAATAATTTGGGTATTAAACATTTCTCTTTTTTTAAAATTTAAAGTTGGGGTTACAATCAATTATAAAAGAATTTAATCGTTATAAAACAAAAAATTTTTTTTAAAAAATTTAATTTTAAAAATCATTGTAAAAAAATTACATAATTAAATTACAGATAAAAATGAATGTAACAATGTACATAAAAATCAAATATTTTTTTTATAAATAAGTTCTACTAGGGTTAAAGAAGCAAATATAATAAAATTGTTAATCTTTTTGTTAAGAATTTTTAAAAATTCAAATTTTAAATTTTTTTTTTTAATTATAAATTATAAAACTTATTAAAACTGTGTCTAAGTTCTGAAAAAATGATTTGAAATTTTGTAGCCCCCAAAATTAAAATTTGCTTTAAAAAAAACAGAATTTTTCCACAACTAGTCAAAAAGTTGTAAAAAAAAAATTAAAGTTTAGTAAAAAAAAAAATACAATGTTTCCAAAAAAAAATTTAAAATTACACCCTTTGTTTGTATAAAGTCCCCTCATTTTTTAAACCATCCAAAGGTTTTTAAAAAGATTTTTTTTTTGATTTTTTAAAAACCAATAGTATGTGAAAGGTTTTTTCAAAAAAAAAAATAAACATATTTTAAAAATTTTGTTTTCCCTTTTAAAATAAATAAATTAAAAATTTTAAATTCAAATTTCACTTAACCTTTTTAAAAAAAAGTCTTTTTTGGCAGCCAAATCCGTTTTTAAAATTTTTTTTTAATTTTTTTTTGGGGGCCTTTTTAGCTTTTTTCCCTGGTTTTTTTAAAAATTTTAAATTTGGTACTGTCTCAGGGCCCCCAATGAAGGTTTAAATATTTGTTAAAAATTTTTTTTAAAAACATTTTATTTAAAAAAAAAGGTTTTTTTTTTTTGTGGGTTTTTATTTTTAAAATATAAAATTTTTTCCCCTTTAAAAAATTTTTTATTTTCCCAAAAAAAAAACAACTAGTATTATCGGTGTTGGTTTTTTTAAAAAAAAGGTCAAACTTTAAAAAATAATAAAATATCCCCTTTTTTAAAAACAAAAATTTCCCCCAAAAAATGAAAATTTTGGAAAAAAAAATTTCCCCCCAAAAAAGCTTTAAGGGGGTAAATTTTTCATATCTCAAAAGTTGTTTTTTAAAAAATTTAAAAAAAAATAAACTGAATTTTCGCCCCGAAAAGAAAAATTTTAAAAATTTTTTTTCCCCCCCTTTTTTAAAGCCTTTAAAAAAATTTTAAAAAAGTTTTCCCCCAAAAAAAAAATACATTTTTAAAAATAAAATTGAAGGTAAAAATTTTTTAAAGTAGAACTTTTCCCCAAAATTAAAAACCGGGGCATATTGTGTATTTTTTATTGAAAAAAAAATTTAGAAAAAAAAATTTTTTAAAAAAAATTTTTTTTAAAAAATTTTTTTAAAACATTTTTTTTTTTACGGGAGAAGGTTTTTTCCTTTTGCCTTTAAAAGTCAAACTCTAAGAAAAAAATTTTTTAACTTTTTTTTTAGAAAAAAACTGAAAAATTTTTGCCATTTAAAAAAAAGGGGGAAAACCCTTTTGGGGAGAAAAAGTCACAAGTCCAAAGTCTAGGTATTAAACCAAAAACTCGTGGAAAAATAACTTTTAAAAGCGCCGGTTTTTTGAAATTATGACCAGAAAAACCTGGGGCCTACCCCCTTTTTACACCTTGTGGGGCCCGTTTTTGCCCTTCGCCGGGGGGGGGGGTCCCTTTTAAAAAAAGCCAATAGGCGGGATTTCAACGACTCGCTTTAGGCAAATGGAAGTGCCCACCTGGGGGCCTTCCCCAATTTCCCCCAAAAAAACGGGGCCCTTTTTTTTAAAAATGAAAACCCGGGTTTAGTACAAAAGGGAGGACATGAGTTTGATTTACTTTTTTGGGGGTGCCCCAAAAAAAAAAAATTTTTTCTAGTTTTTTTGGGGGAATCGATTTATTTTAAACAAAACTATTTTTGGGCCCCTTGGGGTTTTACTATATAAAGGAAAACCAAATTTGCATACGAATTTTCCCTTTTGGGCTGAAAAAAAAAAAAAGGGAAAAAAGTCACATTTGCAAGAACAAAATTTTTTTTTAAAAAATTTAAAGTTAATACCCCCATTTAAATCTTAAAAATTTTTTAAAGCATTTGAAAATGAAACGGTTCTAGATTTTTTTATAAAAAAAATAATACATTTAAACCCCACATTTTAAAAATTTTAAAAAAATATAAGCCTACTAAAAAAAAAAAACTGAAATTTTTCTTTTTAAAAAAATAATACGAAATATAGAAGTTTTTTTAACCCCAAATAAAAAAACGAAAAAACACGTGTCATAAAAAACTGAAAAAATTTGAAAAATTTAAAAAAAAAATTTAAAAACACAAATATCATTTTAAAAAAAATAGTTTTTCCAAATTTTGAAAATAAATTAAAAAAAAATAAAATTTCTTTAAAACCCGAAAACATCACCAGCTTTTTTGGGATAGGATTTTTTATCCCCTTTTTATGAAACAAAATACTAAAGGAAACAATGGGACCCCATAAAAGGGTTTTTCTAATAAAAAAGAATTATACTTTTAAGACTTTACTGTGCATTTTAACAAAAACATTGTAGCATACCTGTTAAAAAAAATTGGAATTTTCTTTAAAATTATTTCATTTTAAAAAAGGTTAAATCTTTAAAAATTTTTTTTACAACTAAAATTCAAATTTTTTATTTTTCTTTTAAAAAAAATAAAATAAAAACTTCTTTTTTTGTAAAAAAAATAATTTAAGAAGTTAACAAATTTATTAAGTTTATATATGGACTAACCTTTTAATATGATTTTAATTTATTTGGAAATCAAAAAATATATAATATAGAAGCAATTACTTGTATAAAAACCCCCAAATCCCGGCATAAAATATAAAAAATATTTAAATTAAACAAGATTACAAAAAAAAGGGAAAGCACCAAAAAATTTCCAAGAATTAAAAAAAAAAAATTAAAAAAAAATTTTTGTTATTAGAACTTTTTGTGGGATTGGATGGATACTTCCTTATAACGTTTTTTTTGTAAACCATATTAAAAAAAAAAAATATAACCAACATGGACAAAAAAAAAAATTTTTAAACGTTATGTAGACCCACTGTGTATTTTATACAACCACAAAAAACAAAATACAATAAAAATTTAAATTTCTTAACAAAATTAAAAAAATTGAACATCTTTTTTTTGAATAAGCAAAAAAGAAAAGCATTATTTTAACAAAAATTATTTATTTGAAACTAAAAACCAAACAAAAAAAATAAAACAAATTTTTATTTTACGTAATGGAAAAATCTTTGCAAAATATTTTTATAAAAAAATTATCCCCAAATTTTTCATAAAACCAATATCTATTATTACGGAAATTTAATGCAAAAACCCCCAAAATTATTTGGTAACAAAAAACCACAAATTGAAAATGAAAGGGAAAAAGTGGTATTACAAAAGTACTGTAACACAGTTAAGAACAAATTTTTTTGACTCTTGAATTTTTTGTTTAAAGCTAGGTGTGTATTTAAGTTTTTTAAATTGGTATAACAACAAAAAACAAAAAATCAAATAATTTTGACAAAAACCAAAATTAAAAATCGTTCATGTTTTGTTTAAAAAATTTTTTTTACTTTTCTGAAAAAAAAAGAAAAAATTTAAAACCTTGTTTCACAATCTTTCCATCACAAAACAACTATAAAGTAGTGGGTAGTTTTTGTAAGTTTTTGCCTAAAAAATATTGCATTTTTTAAATTTGGGGACCAACCCACGTTTGCTTTAGATTAAAAAAAAAAAAGTTTGCCATATAAATAGCCCGTCAGCTTAGTTTTCGTCATCCATATTGGGTTTTTTTTTGTAAAAATACTTTTTTCTCAGTGATTTTGTGATATCAAAAGAAATTTATGCTTTTTTTTGGTTTTTAAAACCCTACATTTGGGAAGCCACAGCTTAAGCCCTTTAAAATATAATTTTTTTGTTAGTAAAGATTTTTTGGCCAAAAACCAGACGCTGTTTTTATGGTTAAAAAACTATAAAGAAATTTGATTTTATGTTTTTTCTCTACTTTTTTTAATTTTAAATTATGTTGTTTGGGTACTTTTCAAAAGCCACTTTTTTTTGGGAAAAATTTTCCTTATCGGGGCAAAACAAATTACAGAAACAACGACTTTTTTAACCAATTTTTTGGAAAGTACAATTATTACGACAATAAAAGAAAAAAAAAAACTAAAAAAAAAACGTTTTTCATTCGAAAATGTGGTAAAACGTGTGTCCTTTTGGAGAGATTTGGAGATAGGCACGAGATAAAAATTTGAGTTTAATCATCGGTATTTTCGTTCGTTAGGAAAAGGAACGTAAAAAGAAGTTTATTTTAAAACTCGATAAGGAAAACTCGCCAAAAAAGTGGGGCTGGGACTGTCCTTCCAGTCACGCAAAATATAGGACGGTACCGGTTGGGGTAAGGCCTTTTTTTGTTGTTTTTATTGCAAAAACCAAGCTTTCTAAAAAAAAAATAAAATAGAATTTACTGTTTTTTAATGATTTTTCTAAAAAAATTTTAAAGTGTTTTGAGTTTTGTCCAAGCAAAAAAAAGTGTTTTTCACTGTAAAATTAAGGGGGTTTTATTTAGTAAAAGTAAACTTTTTTTTTAAATATGTTAGAATATTTTTTAACATTTACTACCATATTTATTTGGTTAAAAATTTACTTTTATAAAATTTATTCGAAAAAAATACATCTTTTCAATTTTTTAAACTCGGGGAAAAGAATACAGTTTAAAAAAGTGGGCAGCATTTTTTTTTAAAAAAATTTTATACCTTTTTTTTTTAAATTTAAAAATAAGATATTAAATAGGTTTTATTTCAATTATAGGCCTTTATCATGGTTTTAAAAGAAAAAATTTTTGAAAATCCGTACAACTCAAATTAGGTCGAAATTAAATTTTTAAAAAAGAGAAAAAATTTTTTTTTCATACAAAAAATTTTTTAAATAAATTTTTATTTTAACAATGTATATATTTTGAATTTAATAAAAAAAAAACAAAATGTGGAAATCTTTTGGTAGTTATTTTACAACATTTTTCCCCCCCAAAATTACAAGAGCAAAAACAGGGGGGCTTTTTATCATACCTTTTGGGAAAACACCCGGGGCCTAAAGGGTTAAATATTTTTTATTTAATCTTTACATTTAGTAAATTGAAAAAGTAAAAAAAACTGGGCTTTTAAAAAATTTCAAACCCAAAAGTTTTTATTTTAGATAATTTGGTGTTTTTTGAACGTTACAAATGAAAATTACAAAAATACTTTTGGCTTTTCAAATAAACCGAAATTTAATTTATTAGGCGTTAAAAAATAACAAAGAAAGGCAAAAAAATTTGTTTAAGTGTAGTGAGAATTTTTTAAAAACACAATTACTTCTTCACACAGCAGGAAGTTAAGGCTTGATAAATGAAATCATCCTTTTTAGCATGGCTTGTAAAGGGAGCAATTTAATTTAAATTTTAGAGAAAATTTTAGAAAATTAATAATTTAATAAAATAAAAAAAGAGTAAACTTTTGCCCTTTTATTTGTTTACCATCCACTTTGGTTAATCTTTAACCCTTTTTTCCCCCAAGAATAGTTAGCCCTTAAAAAAATAGAGTTCATTAAAATACCCCCCATGATATAAAATTTTTAAAAAAAACTATTAAGAAAGAAATATAGCACCTTGCACGGATTTTCTATGTTAAATGGCCCTAAATTTTTGAAATAGTTTTGTAAATTACCTATTTGGGGAAATTGAAAAATTTTTCACTTTCTTTTTTTTTTTTTACCTGGTTAAAAAACGCGGGGGGGGCAAATTCCTTGTATAATTTCTCTATAATGGCAAAAATAAAAATGCCTTACGGATTCTTTTTTAAAATTAACAATTAATTGAAAAAAATATTTAGTTAAAATTCTATTAAATTAAAAATTTTGTATATGAAGTGTTTTCAAAAGTTTTCCAATTTAAAATACAAGTTTTAAAGATTCAATTTTTGGGGGCATATTTTAAAAGGGAATTTGAAAAGATAAGTATTTCATTCTACCAATCAACTGACTCCGCCCCAAAAAATTTCTTTTCAAACTAAAACCAACCATTGGAAAACTTTGTCTATGACATACTTTTATTCGGTAGGTTTTTGGGGGCAAAGCTAAAAAGTATTAAATAAAATTTTTTTGAAAATGCATTTTTTGAAATAGGAAAAAAATTAATATTTTTTAGATTTTTTTTGAATAAAAAAGTTCAACAAGGGAAATTTAGAAAACTTCCTAAACCCCCTTTTCCCCTTTTATTTTTGCCAACTCTTTTTCCTAACTTTGGGCCCCCTTTAAAATTTCACAAAAGAGCCTTTTCGAAATTTTCTTAAAAAACCATTTTTTTTAAAAAAATCTCATAGCTGTTAAATAAAATAAAAAATTTAGTTAAACATACAAAATTTTTTTTTTTAGTAACTAATAAACTTTGCAGGGGCCAAATTACTTTTTTTATTTCACCTGCTACTGTGTGATTAAATACAAAATAAAATATTAAAAATTTTTTTTCATAAAAAATTCCAAAAATTTTTTCCTTTTTAAAACTTTTTTTGCTAAATTTTATTTGAAAAATCACCAAAAGTCAGGAGAGCTCCTTTATTTTATAAAATTTTTTTTTTTTTTTTTTTAGGTAAGGTTAAAGTTTTTAAATTATATGGCTTTAAAATTTTTTAATAATTCTTATTTTTAAAAGATTTAGTTTTCAAACCCAGGACTACTTTTTGGGTAAATATGACAATATTTAAATTCAAAAATAATGTCAATTTCATTACTTAAAACAATCAATCAAATTAGTAAAAAAATTTTTTCTAAATTTTCCCCTGTTTTAAAGCAATGAAATGTAAAATGCTTTTAATAATTATAATAAAGACTTTTTTAACTTGAAAAAAAATGGTCATCTTGTCTTAGTCGGGTTTAACATTTTCCAAAAAAACCCTTTAAAATCATAGTACTCAAATTTTTACCTTTTTGTCTTTTATAGCCCTAATTTCCTTTCTAATTTTTTCTTTTTCATAAAATTTTTTCTTGTTTTTTTTATTACACGTTTATTTGTACATCAAGGGTTTTAATAACATATAGACAGTAAAATAAATAAAAAGGTTTACAAAACCCAAAATTAAATTGTTTTAAAATTTGTGTTTTATTATTATAATAAATAATAGATTCTGACATTTTGATGGCCCCCCGTATTTAAGGGGGGACCCCCAATATTTTTTATGTTTTTAAAAAAACTTTCAATTGAAATGTCACAAACTAAATCCTTATGAAATCCAAAAACAAAAATGCCTTTTTTTTTTTGTATGTTTAAAAAAAATAATTTGAGGTTTTTTATTGTTAGCAGATCTAAATTATAAAAATTTACCTAGTAAAAACTGCGTGACGTAGTAAAAATTTTCCTCTTTTTCCGGATTAAATATTGCTTCACTTATTTTAAACTGCTATGTTTGTTTCAGACAGACAACGAAAAAATTGATTTGTTGTTACGAGCCTTTTTTCCTGTTGAAAAATAAATTAGTAAAAAACCCTTAAACTCCAACGTTTTAAAAAACCGGGTTTTATTGTTTGATACAAAGATAGACATGTAGGGAAACTACCAAAACAGTTTTAAAAATTTTAAGGGTTTCCCCCATTTGTATATGAAAAAAAGCCTTTTTGTTAGGACCATGAACAACGGATTAAACCTCCCAGGGCAATAGATGTTTTGGTAATTTTTTTGTATTTTTAAAATCACTAGTACCTCAAAAACAAATTTTCTGTTTTTTTATTTTAAACTGTAAAGAAAGTTTGTACTAAAAAATTAGAAAGAAGGAAAATGAAATTTTGCATAAAAATTTTGTTAAAAAAAATTTTTAAAACATGTTTTTTATTAATTATTTTTTTTTTTTTAGCAATGTAGTGTCTCGGAAAACCTTTGTCTAAAAAAATTTTTTGTTTTTTAATTTTTTTTCTGGGGCCTTTATTTGAAAAATTTAAAATTTTTTTAGTAAATTGAAAAGTAAAACGGGGAAATGAAAAATTCTTTTAAAAAATGTTTAATTTAATAAATAAAATGGAAAAAAATTTTCTTTCCCTTTTTTTAATTTCTAAAATTCACTTTTAAATAAAAAAATAAATTTTTAAATTTTAAACTTTTCAAACCAAATTTAGTATTGAAGCTTTTTTTTTTTACTGAGCAATAGTGAAATATGTGTTTTAGCAAAATTTTTATGGCTGAAATATATTGAGTTTTAATATTTGTCGGGGCCTTTTTTTTGGGACATATTTATAGTTATACACCTAGAACTTTAGACAAAAATTTTAAAACTTTACTTTAAAAAAAAAGATTTCATAAAAATTTTTTTTTTTTTGTGACAAATTTTTTCGGTGATAACAGCTAACTGCTAAGGTACTGCAAATAAATGGTTTAAACTTACTCAAATCAGGAGTATGAGGCTGATCCCTGAAGCTGCTTGGACCGTAGTCAGGACCGCTGGTCTGTATCATCAACATTCCATCAACAGCTGATGACATTTCATCTTACTTCCTTTTTGTTCAAGAAGCTGGCGAACAGTAGCTTTCATTGACTGAAGACCTCGATGGCTTTTCTTATTTTTTTTTGATCATTCTAACCCAATTATTTAACCGTAAAGTTACAGAAAAAGCTCTTATAGCAGGTGTTAGCGCACTCCAAAAAACAATTAAAACTTCGAAACAAACACATTTACATCTTGGATCACTAGTAACTGTTAATTTTTAAATGCTGTCTCATAACGAAACACAGAAAGTTAACTATATTTGTCGGATGTTCCACCACTACCCCACTATATATTACCATAACGAATAAACGCGTAATGATGGACCACAACAACCAACACCCCACGACCCCTACCACTGACTGAAGGAATAGGCATACAGCAGCCACCTAACGCCAAACTTGGAGGGGGATATTATCGTGTCTCCATCACAGTCCCCCCACCCCCCTCCTAATCACTAAACGGACGTGACCACGTATTATCCAGTAACCAAGCCTACTGGCGACCCCCGTTGATTAGTATGTTTGCCTGTATTATATTTTCTTACTAAAAATTATCAGTTTTATTAAAATTTAGGTTCTTTCATATTTGCTTCTAAAAAGTGCTAAATAAAATGCTTAAAATTTTTCATGAAATATGTTGTCCATACCGTCCCTCCCCTGTCAGATCTTATAGGTTTTATAGCCTGTAATAGTTTTTTTTCTAAAACTGTAATCAAAAAGAAAAGTCTAATAAGGATTATAGTGTTTGTTATGACAAATGTAATTTTATTCTTTGTCATTCAACAAACAAAAAAAGATTTTTATTCTTTGATTTATATTTGTGTATATTTTGAATTATTACGATAGTTATTTAACGAGTGTTTTATAAATGATTTTTTGTCATAGATTGTGTACGCTCAAGAAATCCTTAAAATGTAATGGATTCCCTTTTGTTTAATTTTTTTAATTAAAATGAATACTTCTTAAATACCACCTGTATATATTGTGGTGCATTTTTTATGTTCGGTAAAAATAATCAGGAATTTTGGGAAAATTGGTTATAAAAATGACTCAAAGCCATGTGATTAAAAAAAAATTTTTACAGACGATTAAATCCGGTGTAATCCAGTCAGCAACTGCTGAAAAATTTGAGTTAGGAGATTTTTATAAAACTGGGGCAGAAAGGCTATTTTGTAACAGATGTATTCAAAAAAATAAAGCCAATTTTTTTTCTTTAGTAAGGTATAGACTGGAATTTCTTTCCCATGATCACACAGTTTATAATAAACCCTTCCTTAGCTTGTCATGACCCCCCCCCAACTAAGGAACCCAATTCCCCGGTTACCGCGGTATGGCGATATTTACCCGACATGCAAAAAAATCATTGTATTATGGGTTTTTGAAAATTGTATTGTGATTGTAGTAAATAGAATTACCCTTTTCAAACGTACCCGTAAATGATCAGTGTACAGTATGTGTTTTTCACCTTGAAACTGAACTATAGATAGGGATTTATTCCGTCGGTTGCAGCTTATCATTCAAAAAGAAATTACACAGGCACATTATTTTCCTGACGGGGATTTAAGGTAGTGAGATATCGCATATGTCATTTGATTTTTTTTTTCAAAACCATTTAATGGTCGATCTGCATAGGCTACGGTGTTACATGTTTACAAACTTATGTGCATTTATAACAATCATAAAAGGGTAACTAGACAATTGATTTTTATATGTCATCAAAATAGTTTCCCTAATATACATTTGATATAATAAATTTTATACATAATTTACAGTATAGTAAGAAGAAAAACTGCTATTACGAGGGTTAATAAAACCTGTGTTTCTGAAGAGAATATGAAGAGACAAAATGTTCTGTAGGTACTTTAGAAGTCCCCCAATAGGGATTCAGTTTAACAGACTGGTAGCTATGTTGATGGTAGCCCAGTGGAAAAAATTTTTAAACCTAATGCACTGTTTTTCGACTTTATCTTTTAGTCCTATAATTCTGCGATTATTTCATATTAAAAGATAGAATTGTATTTTACGCATTCAAACGCGTTTTAGTATTTTTCGGTAGGTTTTTCAGGTTTTGCGAAATTATTCGCAGATAACATTATTTTTTACTTTCTCAACAGACATAGAAAGAAAGCAAGTAGGCAGATAACACCCTTTCTTAAAAACAAATAAAATGAGCATTAGTTTATTGGAAATATATAAGTACTCGGCAATAGATTAGGACGATTTCTCGAGTAAATGAAAAAAAGTAATGTCGAGTGTGGATGCCAATTAAATAATTTGATTAAATACGCTTAATAAATAATTAATTCCTTTATATTATGGTAACTGGCAGTTAACAGTTTCAGTTTTTATTCAATACTTAACGAGCATAGGATGTTTAAGTGGCAGTCGAACAGCTTTATATATGTGTATAAAATTATTATACTTATTATTCTTGGGCCTAGACAGGGGATTAAATACAATATACTATCTACATAAGTATAATTAAAAATAATAAATTAATGATTAATAAAACAATTATTATGATCTTTTTGTATTTGAATAATGGAGTGATAAGGGAATTTTCATAAACCATGGGGTGTTCGAAATAAGAAGAGACATAAGTGTTAATCAGAGACGCTAAGAATGTTTCAATGGTAAAATTTCAGTTCAATTTGGGGTCCAGTATCCTTCACGTGATTGATCAACGTATACACAAACGCTAAAAATATGAGAATTATAATGATTTTTATATTTTCATAAACATAGTATAAGGTATTCATGTGTGAAAAAATATCATCCTGAATGAGTTTAGAAGTAATTGTTTGGGTTACTAATTACATAATTGAACAGAAATAATAAATAATGACTCGCGTAGTATATATTCATATTGTGTACAATATCTACATTAATATTAAGTCTGATTATTTCACAAATTTTTAACCGATCACTTAAAATACTTAAGTGATATCACAGCTCGTCTATACAGAGGTTTTTAAAAAACAGCGGCGTCAGGGGTTGTTCACTTCCAAGACGCCACGTAGATCGGAAACTCCTGTTGATAAAGAACGGCCTTGATTTGCGATCCGTCAATGGGAAGTAAACAATCCTAAACTAATTCTAAATGTACTGCCTGTATTGTACTCAGAAATAGGAAATCAAGAATTACTTAGTTTTTGAATATATTTAAACTAGAGTTCTTTTTTATACCATTGGTTTATGAAATACAAGTTAAATGGTTAGTAGAGCTGTTCGCGTGTCCACATGAGTCTTCGATTGCTATTATTCACATTGAAAGATTAATTAACATTCTTATTAGTCCCCATTTAAAATGTAATAAACTCTATAAAAAATCGTTATATTTTTTAAACAGATATAAGCAAAATGTTGAATCAATCATCACTGTAGGTCACATGAAGCAATTGGCTCTCTTTTAATTATTTTTAAAATATATAATGCAATAGGAAATCCTGATAAAATACATGTTACTGAGTTTAACTAACTTGTCTCAGAATATGGTTTCTATTTTGTTACAGTTGATTCATGTAGTAGTTTATGATTGGAAATTATTGAATCCAAAATATCTTTTATTCCAAACATATTAATAAAGCAAGGGGAGACTAATCTCTTCACCTTAAGTGAGGCTAAGGATAAGTAAAATACCGTTGACAAGAGTGGAACTAGATAAAAAATAATAAGCGATCCGTCTTTAATAAGACACACAATTGTTTTAAGCGAAGTACAGCCAAGTCATTATCCAAATTTTCGTCAATGAGCTAAACTTAACACCCTAGGCTGAACTCCTTTTTTATTTTTTATGTCAAATGAAAATTATTGGTTGGTGCAAGTAATTAAAAATCTGAAATACAAAAAAGTCTTCTATTTTGATACATATGAAATGTAGGCTTTAATCTAACCTATTTGCTCACCTTTTCTCGCTCACTAAGTAAGTGAAGTTTCTCTAATTGGTCAAATTTCAGATCTACTAAATCCGATTTCAGTTGTGCCAATGTTTACAAGATAATCTTTCCTATTTAAATATTTGGGCATTCTCCGTCCAAATTTGTTACATTCGGTTTGTTCGAAAATTTGAGAAAATTAATGAATACAAGAAGGAGTTAAAATAATCATACAATTTTGTAGTAAAAACCAGTACGGTTTCTGATTTTCAAATTTCACGAATGTAAGCTCTTACGGATAACATAGGAGAACTTATGTAACCTGTATATTATATTACAAAGGAAGGAAATTTTAAGATATCTTGGGAAATACTTTTTTATTCAAAATAACATGGAAAAATACATGTAACAGTCTTGCAAAATAATACTTAAATTCCGCTATAAGAAAATTGTATTTGTTTGGCGAAAACTTCTGTGATGACACGATTGTTACAAATTCTGTTATTTTGCTCTGATAGACTCAAGTCTACAATATGGAGTTGTTTGCTGGGAGGGACGTAAAAATATTTAAAATAGGAAGGTTAAGAGTCATTACAAAAATAAGGTTATAAAAGAATGAATTACGCACAAAAGAATAACGAGGAGAGCTCCTTCCTTATTTTCATTCATATTAAAGACATTCTACCACTGCAACATTTTGTTTATTTGTAAAAACCCTTAGGCTGTTTTTACTACTAGAAGTGTTGATTAAGTGAAACAACCGGGCCTAAATTATCCCTATACAGATGACATAGACTGGCGAATTTTTCAGAACACCTAATAGTCAAACAAGTCAATACTAAGGCATTCTTTTCTTTACAATGGCCTACAATAATTTTTAATAAATTGCGGTCCACATAACATTAAAATATTCTGTGAATGTTAGAGAATTTTTGTAAATTAAGAACGTTTTTGTGTATTACAAAAAAAACTGGTAACTCATTTTACAATTAATAATTTCCCCCTATAGTATTAATTTTGGAGTTAATTATATAAATCATGTGATTCAACATAAATTAGTATTTAATTAACATAAAGAAATATGTTAAATAGCAAAGAATCATGTATTATGAACTTGTATTAGGACTATTTATCATAATTTTCTAGTTTCTAGTTGAAGAAGGAAGGGTTATTGAGATTATTTTTTTTAGTTTGTAACGAAAAGATTGTAAACAAGGAGAGTTTTTTTTTTTGGTTGGTAAATCATCCAGTTATCCATTATTAACTTAATACTTGTAGTGGCAGGAGCCCGATTGTAGGAATATTGTAGGTCCACCCCTTTAGTTTTGACGAGAAGTGGCTGAAACGTCACTTTGTCTGCTGGGTGGTAGGACTGTAAGTCCACGGGTGTTGGCCTGGACTAACTGTCCTACTTTTTCAAAACTGATCTGGCGCGGACCGTGCAATAAATCTTTGTATTACCTGCTCCTCATCTTCCATCCTGTGGAAGAAATAATCAGTGATACTTCCACTAAACACGCCACAGCGTATCGGTGCTTAGGCTAGGTAAATATAAACAAAACAGTTTACCTCATACCACAAACTTCATGTCTATGGATTGCTTGAATCGGATTTCTAAATTGGAGATTTATATTTGGGGACAAATTCCACAACATCACTATCTGTGTTAATTTCGGCAAATATCCTAGATGAATGATAAAAACATCTACAAAAAGTTGTGTATTAATAATTTGTATTAATAATTATTATTCATTATTTCGGTCCATCGTTAGTATGAATACCGTATACTGCGAGTAGCCACGTCACTCATTGTACACGTTAATTGAAGAGGAATAGTTGATTGTTTTATTTCACACATTATTGTTATTTAATTAAAACAACACTTGCTTAGATTCAATATGTTAAGAATATCATATTTATAATTGTAATGAAATACTTTATGAATAAGTACATAGAACAAAATAATTGTATTACCTTAATATCAGTGGCGCCTAGCCTATAAACAAAAAATTCAATGAAAAAACCGTTTTACAGAGACATTATTAGCTTATCAAACAATAGGGAGTACGGCAAGTATATAACGTGTACTAATCATGTATTATTAGGTCGTAAGATATATAAATAAATTTAAACTTTTAAAAGAGAATAACTCAATTTTGGGAAATCGTTTTTTTTTTTCGTTGAATATATTTTTACTAAGAACGAACTTAATGTTTTATTAAAACACCATGCTTGCAAGTATGGACAATTGTACGAATAAGATTATGAAAACTTTAATTATGATCTCATAGTTAAAAACTTCTTATTTTTTAAATAAAAATATCAGTGAATTAGTTACAATTTACATTATAAATTCTGAATTGAATAGTAACACTAGATATAACCTAAAATTTTAAAGTTAACTTTCCGACTTCCAAATTTAATATAATGCCCGGGGAAAGAAAATTACTTTACCGACTGATACTGTTATGGAAAAATTGTAATAACTCATGCAAATTTAATAAGTAGGACCATTACCCATAAGTTCAGGTAGGTGATAATAAAATTAAAAACAACGTGGTATTACTCATATACCTATGAGATTTATATCCATTAGTAAATTTATAAAAAGTATGGACGATTAACAATATAAAATAATTTGTTTTCAAATTAAATGTTATTTAAATATGAAGTTTAGTCTGCATCCTTGTGTATTTTATTAATTGTTTAGCGCTAGAGTTTTATAAACGATAGCCCTTCAGTATAAATACTACACATCTATTTTTAAGTAAAACTGTAATTTACAAAAGTTAGAAGACCTAGTAAATACTTCTTTGATATGAGCTTGTTACAGTACTCACCAAAACACTTCATACTCAACTATTTGCTAACAGTGTACAATTCAAAGTAGATTTTTGCCAACACTTTTAATTTTCTTAATCTGAATATTTTTCATTACTGCCTCTGTTCAACAGTGGTTGGCAGAAAAGGTTAAATATAAATACGTGGTTACTATCAAGCTAATTCCTTTCCTTTCAAACACCCAAATATAAATAAATTTGAAAATTCAGTGCGTAATACTTACACATATATGATTGTAGCCCATCACAAAAATAATGTTTTTAATAACATAAATCGTGTAACAAAAAACTGTTATACTTAAAAGTTGAACAGTCTCGTATTATTATAAAAATTCTATGTTCTAATTACCTGATTTTTCCGTGCATTTTTACGATAGGCCTACTTTAATTAGTTGTTTTGATCGCGGGCGTGAAAACGAATCCACAAAGCAAAAGAGACCATTATAATCGTGTACAGCAATTCTTAAGTTATAAAATGGTGTTATTACAATGCACTATTAAAAAAAACTAAAACCGCCGACTTTTCATTTATGCATTTACGCTTTTGGTTTAAATCCTTTCTGTACATGTCTTCTTCTGTAGCGTGGTCTAAGATAGGAATCTAATAAAAAGACAGTAGTCTGCTGAATAATATTTATGAGATATACCGAGTATAGATTTTTGAAACAACCGTTCATAGGGGCAGTTAGACGTGAGTACGGCGATCCCCTGTCAAACCCTCGTCAAAAGAAACCCGTGAATCGGAACAGTGGGGGATCACGGTCCCGGCCTGGGACCCACTGTCCACCTCTTCAGGAAACGCAAGTAAGGGAAATTGACCCCGACAGTTTTAACGCACGTGGAACCTACAGTTCCGATTTAACCGCAAAGGGCGCCAGCGTGGGAGCAGCCCGGCTGATATCTTTAAAGAATCTAGTAGACTGGGACTCTGATAAGAAACCTGTTTATTTATTTTGCAGTCCACTGACCACACTATTTCGCAAAAAGTGGTGAGATCAATTCCAATTTATTATTAATTATGTATTGATGTTACATTTGTATGTCGGAATAAGTCTCACTATCCATTCATTATTCGCTTAAGTTTTATTATACTACATTACATCTACAAATTAACTGTGTCGAATAAAATAACATATTAATAAAAGGTTCTATACAAATTTACCGTAATATTTAAGTATTATGTGGGAGGTTATGCGGGAGAACAAACTACGTGATGAATAAAAAAAAATCTTTTAGTTAGGCTAACCTTAAAAAGAAAATAAGTATATATAAAATAACAACTTGATAAGTGTAACCTAACTTGGAATTTATTACATAGTGATGGATTGTTAAATTTCGTGGTATCACACAATACTGCCGAATTGGTAAACACAATTTGGTATTAAATTTGAAGAAACCAAGTGAGTTAAGGACCTAACATATCCTTTGTTAAAGATGTATATGAGAGAAGATCAATTGAGAGTTTCCCTAGCTGCTGATATTGTTAATCATAACATTTACTTACCTGATATTTTAAAATTGCTGCAAGCTGTCCACGGGTGCGAACCTCTGGCGTTGCACATCATTACTTTGATAATTTGCTTTTAGGAGAACTCACGGGTACCCGTAATGAAATTTCTTTGGTGGAAATTGTATATAAAATTTCTTCGGCCCACTGATCTTCGTTGTGAATTTCCAAAATTGAAAACTGTTATACAT
Source organism: Homalodisca vitripennis (assembly GCF_021130785.1). NCBI lineage: Eukaryota > Metazoa > Arthropoda > Insecta > Hemiptera > Cicadellidae > Homalodisca > Homalodisca vitripennis. Next base: position 14,645 of record NW_025776783.1, on the reverse strand, counting down.
ATACCTGAAAAGTGGCCAAAAAGATTACACTTTTAAAGTACGAGTAAAGAGATAAGTGAACCAGCCCACCACTACTCACGATAAAATTTCACATAATTTACTTCAGCCTAAACAAGTAAGGACAATTAGTATGGTTAGAATGCTTCAAAGATTGGTGAAGTGAACCACGATATTTACTTGTATACACTACCTGAAAATAGCCATTCACACAAAAATGGTATTGCTGAAGTCGGAGCGAGTTTCAAAGGAATTTCTCAGCTAGCGTGCTCTTCAACCAAAATTATAGATGGGTGTATAATTGTGGAATTTACTGTATGTATTGTATAATTGTATATTATGATTTGTACCTGAAAATTGGTCATAGACATGGGGACAGAGCTTTAAGTATGAGCAATATCAATGTGAAATAAATACTTTTTATCTGGGCAAAATTAAGACAATCTGGATGTTCCTATTGACTTTACGCTGAGTAGTATATGACAGTCAGGTTTTGTTAAAATCCCAACAATGTCTAGTACAAAGTAAAAGAATAAACCATTTTTCCAAGAAATGAACCAAGAATAATGTAATGCTGCACCAACACTAACTTCATTCAGTATGATAAAGACATCTCTTTGAGGCTTAGTTTGCTATGACTTAGCAAACAGTATATAATCGATCATTTACATAATATAATATAAAGTAACTTTTTTGTGGTTGAGTCTGTTTGATGCATCGGTATTTTTCTAAAACTAATCAACGGATTTTGATGGCGGTTTTCACTGCTCGGTTTCCGTTACGAAATAGGGCGGGGGGGATTTTAGGTATGATACATCAATTATTGAAAGTAGAAAAAAGTTTTGTATGGTGCGAAAATTGGATATTTTTTGAGCTCTTTTAAAATTGTTATTACTGACTAAACCCTACGACATTTTTGTAAACTCAAAATAATCGTACTAAGAAACTGTACCTTTCAAAAAAGGACTACAAAGAAATTCTGCGGAGGTGTATCCACCCCGCATATATCTGATATCCAAACAATGGGCAATGTGCCATTTCTCGCTCTCTCTCTCGCCTTCGGAGCGCGGGAAGCTGTGTGCGACAGAGCACTGGCTATGTTAATGTATCCATCATCACGTTGTTGAACGGCTAATTGTAAATAGTGTTGTTGTTTCAACAACTGTCGACCATGGACCTTTTAAGCAATTTTCCGTTATTTAAAAAAAATTATACAATGTTGGAAAGTAATAAAGAGTGGGGAGTGTTAAGACGACTATGTCTAAAGACTAAAACTATTGTATACAATTCTCCTATCCACGGTCGGATAACCTCAGACTATCCGGAAGACCACGCCAGAAGGAAAAATTGTTTTGTGAATATTCAGAAGAAAAATAATCTGATATAATATCTCAGTCTTGATTCCATCCCAAATAGTAACCCAACTTTTAAAAATAACCCTATCGGTGTGGTGAAAACAAACGTGGAAAGCCTTAATTGCCTAAAAAAGGGAATTAAATTGTGCTCATTTTGAAACTTATCGGAAGCCACACCTTATCGAAGACATAAAGAAACAGCAGGAGATTGTAGGAGATTGATGAAACCAAATTTATTATATGCTAGATATGAGTTAATTAGCCTACGTTATTGGTTTCAAGAAAGAGGGACAGCTACAGTATATTAAACTAAGGTTAGGTGTGGTGATATTAACTATAATAATGCAGATTTATTGTACGTTATGAGTGAGAATATAATATTTTACTCAAATATTTTTAAAGAATTTTGAGTTATTGATAGTAGTTTGAAGCTTTCTTCAAGATTAAAAACTATTATATTTTTTTTTTAAATATGAATAGCGTTAATAATCACATCCTGTTGTTGAGGGACAACCCTGATGAGTTGAACAAGAAAGATAAAGATAGGAGATATTTAAAAAATACATCTTTTGATAAATATAAGAAGAGTAAAGAATTAAAAAAATTCAGTTTGTGGGTGCTTATCAAACGCTCGTTTCTTGGTATACGTGGACGAAAGTTCTAACCTTAATCATACCTTAACAGAGTGATATTTGCGTATAAGTGGCGCGCCAACGCAAAAATTTCGTCAATCAACAAGGTAACGGACGGAGTGACGTCCGTCACCAAACCTTGAACAGATCTAGATAAACGTGGTAGTTGTTTATCTGTTGCAACGAAATAGGCGACTGTTATGGACGAACAGCTGAAGTTCAAGGATTCGTCCAACCCTAGCGCTCTGGGAGTGATGAGATCACGAGATTAAATCGTTGAGATTCCAGGACTTCCTGGACTGTTTAAGCAGGAGTGCAGAGTTTCAAGACCAGCAGATAACCGACAGAATAACCCGACTTTCAGGCTCCGTGGCGAGGAGATTTCTGTAAGTTCTTTCTATATTTTTGGAAGAGGGTTCTGGTTTTCGTACCGGACTGTAACGCGTCAGGCACAGACTGCACGTTAGAAGATGAAGCTAAGATGGCGTTTTTTGTTTATTTGCCTTTACAATTTATAGTAAAATTGTAAATTGTAACATTGTAATTTAGATTTTATACTTAATTATTTGGGAACACGAAATATACAGTTATAAAAGTTCATTAACAATGACGCTATGCGTTTTTTTCTTTATAAACAGAAAAATAGTTGTTAAATATTTTAGATACAGTTTATTGACGATTAGTTGGAATTGGTTACCATTAATTCATGAAGCACAGTCAACCGCGAAATTTCATTAGCATAGTATTTGCCGACTGCTGTCAAAGGGAGTCTTCTAGTGTCAAAATTCGGTCTATCCTTATGTTTCAGGCATTTGTAAGGTAGATAATTTAATACTTACGTAATAGCTGAAATCTAAAACGACGTTCAAAATATCTGTTTTTTCCTTAGAGAATATGCTTACTACTATAATGTTTAAAACATTGAAACATAATAAATCAATATTTATACAGAACTAGGTTGATTACCAATTACATGCTCCTTTAACTAATATATTCAACACTTTTACTGAACAAGGTGGGATTTTTCGCTGTTTTAAATATCCAGTTGAAGCGTTGCTCGGATGGGATTTCGAAATTAAAAGGCACCCAGCCAGTTTTTTTTTTTTTTTTTTTTTTTATTTCATTCCCCAAAAAGGGGCCGACCCGCCAAAAAATGGTCCATGTTAAATTTCAGTACATTTCGCTGATATAGTTTACACGTGAAACCAACAACAAAACAAACAACAGCACTTTCGCATTTATAATATTTAACTTACGATGTACTTAGATTTGTTGTCCGATAACGAAATTCAGCGAAAAATTCTTGAAGATCGTGGCAACGATAATCCCGTTGAGTTTCAAATCGCCTATCTGACGATGGACAGAAGGAATATCTTTTAAAATAGATGATACTTTTCTATGTTGCCGTCAAAGGGTTTGCGGACTGATTAACCAATATGAGTCCGTGTACGGATTTTTACTCTGGGAAATGCGGTTTCTATATCCAAACTTTTATAAATTAATAATTATTCTTCAATCTTCTACCCTGCGCTTAATATCTGTAAAATATAATCACCATTGAATTCATCGTTTGTTTTGTCATTAAGTTTATGATTGTAACAATTTTTGGCCTTGTTATAAACTGATATTTTTTGTTGGAATTATAACGGAAACGCTCTGTTGAAATGTTTTCTCGACATCAGTTTTATTGAAAATCAACTGTTCCAATATTTGGATGATCAATATTTTTCGTAAGTTTTATTGTGGTTGTTTCTAAGAAAAAAACTTTTTACTTTTTTTTGGTTAAGCATATTTTCTATCTGAGATAAACTGCCTAAATTAAAAAGCATTCAGTTTTTTAAAATTGTAACATCTTAAATTGTTAAAATGATGTTGTTGAAAAATGTTATCTTAAATACGGTGCCTCCTCTGTTAAGATCTCAGGTTTGATTCCATCGTAATAGTTTGTCGACTGTAACAAAGAAAAATATATCAGGATTAGAGGTTATTTGCGTTTGACGAGTAAAAAAACATTAACATCCTCCAAATATAATAGATAGATTTTTGTTGGTGTATAATATATTTGTGAAATTAATCGTTCTCTTCATTTTTATGAAAGTTATTTGACCTGGATCGTTAACTTGTGTTTTGTGCCATACTTGTGTTTATGAAAACCTGTTAATTATTATAACTAAAATTAAACAATATTTCGTGCTTATGTAAATTATTTAAGCTAAATTATAAATAAATAATTTTCATGCCTGATGTTTTTTGCATGCGCGAGGCCGCGCTGCACGTGTGTTATAATCACGTCTGGTGGGGTGGATGTCCAATCGCATTCAACTGTTAACAACACGACGATTGCTTATTTCATGTGTAATTGATTAAATGTGTAGTTTATATGCAGTAAACATATATTCTATATAAAAGTATATGTTGGTGTTAAATGCCAATTCCTTTTTATTATGGATGGATATGCGTTTTGAAATAAGAAATATTTCACGTTACATTACATATTATTTAAATAGTAAATATACGCTCCCATTTTCAAATTTTGTTGCTGGAAACACAATCAAATTTGCTTTTTGCGACGTAAGCAAAAACTTTATCGACTACTTAAGACCTAGATATTAATTTGTGACACTCCTACCAAATACGCATACTACTAAATAAACTTAAGTGTTGAAATAAAAATATATCACTGTTTTTAAATTTTTTAACACGAGTATTCTTTTGACTTTTGTTTGTTATTCTTTAGGAATATGTTCCCAATAATGAATCTGAATGATGAAATTATATTTTGGTATCATTGTACTCAATATCAGTTTACAGATATTAACAAGATACATTATATACTCTGTATATAAATAACCTTAAAGTTGGTTCGGAGAGTAGAGTGAGCATCAAGCTTATAAATCCAAAAAAAATGTGCTTGATATTTAAAAAATTAGTTAATTTATTGTCAGTGTTTTCATTTTAATGAGACAACCAATAGTCCTTCAAAAAACCCCTGTTACTTGAGAAGAATATCACACTGTGCTGGAGCAATATACGAGGTATGTTCTTAACAGACAATTGTCATTTTACAAAGTTGTGTTCCATTGCCCTCTTCAGATAGTCTCAATTTATCACTTCACGTGATTGAGTTTACAGGATTTTATTATTTGACTAAATTAATTTACTGGACACTTTATATAGTACCTTAAAAAAAAGCCTTTGTCTCTGGATAATGCCTGCTGCATTAATATTAAAGCCTTTGAGGGACAGTACCATGTTGCGTAGCCTTATTACATTGACAAGATGTGGCTTGTGCCAGTTACATTTTTTGGTAGTATTATTAAAATTGTTACAATAAAACGTTTCTGAGATAAAATAGTGACATTTGTATTTAGAATTATGACAAGCACCAAGTAAGACCTACTTACACATTGTTGTGCTTTACCAAGGTTTTAATAAATATATACACTACAAATAAATACTAATTTAAAAAACTGATGTTTTAGTTATTATGATTTAACAGCAATAAATGTTTTTAAAAACATCATAAACACTCTTTCTTTTACTCTATTAAAACTATAAGTTCATCAGGAAGATGAGTGTAGTTATTTAATGGAGTTTAAGTAATACGTGGATACTTATCAATGCGATAAAGAAGAAGTGACAATATAGTAGTAGCGTTGAATTGGATACTGGTGAAACTATTGCCCATTCTGTTCCAGAAGTGGGCAATATCACATGTTAGTAAATATTATTGCTTATTCCAGAGCTACAGGTTTCATATAAAGCCAGATTAGCCTCGAGAAGGCGCATAAAAACGAACAAAAAACTTTTCGGGTATTTTTTTACTTATTCCAAGAGATCGTCATACAATAGAGTATCACGCTAAAACTAACAAATTTGGGCTACAAATATTCACATGTATGAACAAGACTCAATTGATGAATGTTTTGTATATACATATTTCCTCACAATTTTATCAATTACGTATCTTGTTTACAAAAACAAATTATCTAGGTGTTTCATTTTGATAGTACAAACAGTTCGCAAATTGCCATGTACATTGTTTTAGAATACGACAAAAAGTTTTCCCGAAATATCGTGGTTTTCACTGGAGCAAGGTTATACGACAGTTCTCGATTTAGCATCCTTTTTGTATAAAGTAATATTGTCTACCTACCATTTTACATAGTAAATAACAATAAATGTAAAAAACACAAATTGATTAATAGAAACAACTGTATATAAACGAACTCTAATATTAAGTAAAAGGATATTGTAATAAAATGGCTACAGGTAATGTTTGGAATGTAGACACAGATAGTGTTAATGATAGTTGGGTTTTCGTTTTTATTTATTATACCAATTGTAAGATTGCTCGCGGCACGGTGCGAGGCGGGCCGGTGTGCAGCATGTCTTAAAAATGTACCTCGCTTTATCTGCACCTTCATTTGTTTTTGAGTGGTGACAAAAGCATAGAGTACATTTTATTGTATACAATATAAAATAATATCTAGAACCTGTAGCGATTGCTAAATTGATGGAGACAATTAAAAGAAAAAATACATATTTTTTCGGACTATAGTTAAATATACTTTACACATGCGTATTGTTTGTACATAAACACACGCGTACATTAATGTTTAATTACATGACTTCAGTAGTAAATAGATTCTTATAATAGGGAAACAAGTTAAAATAATTCTTATAGATTATTAAAGCATATTCCCTCTTTACAATAAAATGATACATAATATTTATTATTTTTTATTTGGAAGTAAATGGAAAGGTAAATCTGGCCTCATAGATTGATACTTTACAAGGAAAGGACGGGTTAGTAATTAAATTATAAATGATTACAGTATCATACGAAAATAAGGTGCTAATAACAGGTTTTTGTAAGAGTTAAGGGAAAAGTTAATTACTTTTTAATACACCGTTTCCTTCGAAGACAAATACAACAAATACTGTGGCACAAGTTGAGGCCTACTGCTTTTTTTTATGATGTGTTTTTAAAATGGAAAAAAAAAACTTAAAATTTTAGAAGAACAAATTCGGTGTTTTCTCCATAATTTTGGTTGTCACACACCAATCCACAAAAATTAAAATGGTGTTTGTCTTTCCACTCTAATATATGAGTGAATATTACCCAAACTATTAAAACACAATTGGTTTCGCAAGAGATAATATTGGAGTATGTTTTAATTGTTGGTTGAAGGACGTTTGATTTGAGTGGACCCATTGTTTAGCCGTTGTCGAGAGAGGATCGCCAGCCCGGACCTGGCCCTGTCGTTTTAGAAGACCAAACTATAACCTAGCCACAAGAGGTATATTTTATTGGTACATAAATAAACTTCATGGAATTTGTATGAAAGACAAGCAATACCGATTTACTTGATGAATTGGAGTTATAAAAATATTTATAACGAAGTTTCTAAGAGAACGAATACTAAAATATCAAATAGTACACTGGCTAATTTAGAAACTGCAGATGTAGGGTTCATGGAAGGTTCGAAAGGACAGAGAGACGAGATGATAAACAGGTGGGACAGATATAATTGTTCCGGGTACTTGGGAGTGGAGGGTGGAATGGGGCCCGAGCGGGATGCTTCATCATCGCAGAAAACAGGAAAATCGATGATTGCGATCTAGCGGTATCAGAGTCTGCTATACTGTTGCAAGGTCAATCTTAAAGATTGCGTTATGAATTGCGGCCCGTATTACTTGAATCGATAGCCTACATATCTTTCTACGTTAGTAAGAGAATGTTTACATGTACGCCACTTATTTGATGTTTAATCCTAATAATAAAACTCTTATATCAAAGATGTTGTAAAAAGGGACCTTTCACATAAAACAAATTACAGTCCTAATCAGATAGGTTGTCAACCCTCTCCCAAAAAACATGTTTACATATTCGGACCGTTCTTGTTTAAGACATTAGTCACTAGAATATCTATAACATTATTTATTTATAATAATTCCATATTAAGACACTTTTTCAGCTAATGTAACTAGGATGACAGGTTTTTATCTCTACTCAAATCTAGTTTTTGAGTTAATTTAATTTCATTCACTAAAAGCCTTTGGTGTTTTCATATTTCATTACAATCTGTACCTTTATCTTAGAATTTAGAGAACCATAAAAACACAATATGCGAAAATTTGCGATTAAATTCCACTGAGTGCTTGTATAACTGTATATATTTTCCCCGTAATAGTGTTCTATGAAAATTGTTTTCGTGGGTTTCACCTCAAGATCGTTCTGGGCTCAATAAGTTAGGACATTTTAGCAATTTATTTACCCAAAACGTTATATAACTCGGTATCCTACTTGGTTTTTACACCTTTAAAACCAGACAACACGTGTAATTAAGAGGCGTTCTGGCTACAGTAAAGTGTTTAGCGAGTTGTTTTTGTATTTATGGTTTAAAGTTTAGGTAACAGATAGTAAAATTTAGGTGAGAAAAATAATTTGAGTACATACGTGATCCCTTTCTGAACGACCTCAGAAACAAATTATACATTCACGTTACCATTCCTGGAGGAGCCACTCATCAGAATAGAGGACAATCACTCAGAAATTGGGTCGTTTGCGTATCTATATATATATATATTATATATATATAATATATATATTATATGAATATATACATATATATATAAAGCTTAAAGGACAATTTAAATACGCCAGAAGCAGTTCTGATTGAATTATTGTGCAACATTATCAATTCACATTTTCTTACATTTTACATAGAATTGATATGTACCAATTTTCCTATTGCTGTTCATAGATTGCTTAAGAAAACAATTACTGTCACATTTGCACGTTGTCATTATGGGTTGTATCATCTTTATTCCAAAAATTTTAATTCTATACATTCATTTATTGCATTATTCTGTACATTTTTAAAAAGTACATCAGGGACTTAGAGTTTACATGCAAAATTAAAGCACTGTAGGGCTATAAAGAGTTGGCCCAATTTAGTAGTATTTTTTTATCATGACAATATATACAAATATAAAACTTAAAAGGTAATATAGGAGATATTTTAAAACTATGTGGTTTATGTATTTATAAGATTACCAACGGGTCTTCTTGAATACAAATATTATAGTATTCCTTTTTATTGCTTGGTTTACTCTAAGCCAGATATGCGGTTCTTCCTCCACAAACTCAAATGTGTCCCTGCATTGAATAAGAATACATCCAGAGGGATTGCATTGGTGTAACATTGATCGAGTTATATCTTTTGAATCGGGTGAAAATGCCTTACTTTTATCCATTGAAAGAAATTTTTGGGCAAACTATAAGTTAAATGTAATTAAAAAATAATTATCTTTACAATATAACAATATATTATTTTTTAATTCTATATCAAACAAAAATTACTTATTTAAAACAAATTAAGAAAATTAAATGTTTTAAATTTGATATTGACAGATAGAAAAGAAGCAAATACCCTTTTTGTTGAGATTTAAACATCAATTTTAAAGAAGGGAATCTAGATGAAACATTATTACCTATATAAAACACTCTGGTAAAATAACAAATGTCACTTTGAGTACATATAATTCTTGGAGACTATTTATCAAAACACAATTTTGGTACCTTAAATGGGTTTTCAGGTATTAAGCAGATTTAAATCATTTAGAATAAATTCTTTTACCGTAAAGTGTACTTATTTTCCTTCTTACTCTGAGAGACTTATAAGTTGTAAAATTAAGTAGCAGTATTATATGTTGACTTTTAAACTATTAAAGGTAATATTAATCAGAAATAAATAGTTAAGTTATTTAAGTCCACTATTTCACCAATTTATAGAACGCTATGGGCTATTTGGGAATTTGCATGTGCAGCCGTGGATTACTATTATTATCTAAGTAATGTAAAAGGCTTCATTGGAATATTTCATGATTTATTCAAAATAAAAAAAAAACTATATAGTTATGAAAAAATATGAACGTAGCTAATTTAAAATTTTACAAACCTGTAAACCCGTAAAAGAAAGGTATTTGTTGCAATTGTAGTGGTAAAATTTTAACGTAGGCATTTCATTTCGTAGGCTGAACATTTACTAGTTGACAAACCCCACTTACTCAAAGACGAGGTGTCGGATTTCCTAAGACAATATGTGTTTCGTGGTGTTGTGGAGTTCTCATGAAGTAAACTTTGCTCATCCTTAACACTGCTTCTTGACTTACAACAACACTCCAAGCCGGATTGACGCTTTACAGTTTACCGAAACAAAACATATAGCGGACAATCTGTTGACATTTCAATATAAAAATCTTTATAGTGATTTAAGAGAGATGATTATAAAATAAAGAATTTAAAAAAAGGGTATATTTTGGTAGAGGCCGAATTTTTTTATAAGCCTTTATTCTCTTCCATCCCCAGAGAGCTACATGTCTGTGCAAAGATCTTATCAAACGGAATGATTGATGAAGGGGGGAGTTAACTGTCCAAAACTTTAGTTACATGAAGATAAGTAAACATTTATCTATTAGGTTTCAGATGTAGGTGTACATATTAAAATTGAGGATAGGTCTAAGAATAATCATATGTAATAATTATTTTTAACAAACGCATATTGTTTGTACATGATAGGATTAAAAAATTAAATTAATTTGAATTCCAGTTTCCCTTTCCTTTCCCGGAGGCATTGGCACTTATAGAGGAACTAAAATTTGATATAAGAGAATTTAGCTTACCATACAACATAAAAATTAACAACTTACAAAACCAAAATGGCCGTTTAACACACCAAAATTGTATATTTAAATTATACAAATCCATAACGATACGATAAAATTTAGATTTTAGTTTCTACAATAATTTCTGCTAATTAAATATCCTTGCATAGTAAAAAACTAACAATTGGACAATCAAGAGAAATTATTTATTTTTTCTTTGGGATTATATATATATATATACTATGATATATATATATTTATATATATATATATATATATATGTAAGTCTGCCACGATTTATGATTTTGAGTACTCATGTATTTAGTAGTGCATTTAGTGTTGTTTAAATTTACATATACCTAAACCTTCACAAACTCACCTACATGTCCTCTTAAACATGTTGTAATGGAGCAATATTCGCAATTCTCTTCTACCTTTAACAGTCTTGAAATCTTGTGGACTTAAAAGATCAGTCATACTTGGGAACAAACGAAATCTCTACGATGTAAAGGACATATTTTTTTAAATCTACTCTGTGAGTTTTGTGTTGTGATTAGATAACATATACCTGTTTATAGTTGTGACATCTTTAATCTAGATTAATCCCTTAAATGTACTAATTTATAAACTATTGAAGCCTATACAAATGAGACGAAATCTCCTAGTTCATTATGTATTGAATAATATTAAAAATACATGTAGTACAACTTTGGGAAGCTTCTATTATCCTGTAGATACTCTAAATATAGAAACACTGAATCAGCAGTGAAGACTTTAAGTCTTCTAAATCTTAAGAGACAGTAAGTGACTGATTGACTGGTTCATTAACAAAAAACTAACAAAAGCCATCAAATTAACAAATATACAATTTTATACACAGATTTATCGCATGCGGCATAAATGGGCGAAAACTCTTATAAGAAATGCATTTGTGCAACTACATGTTATGAGTTACAAGAGCATGTAAATTTGTAATATTTTTCTATAAATTTAATACAATTATAATTTTTAGTTTTGATATCTTAAGTTGGTTTAAAAATAGCGAAATAACTTTTTCTAACATTTCAATAACTAATATTAAATCAAAAGGGTTGTACTGAAAACAAAATTGAATGATTTAGTAAAAGTACTCGTATACGTTTAACTGTAATTTTAAGCAAATGTTAAATATGAAGTGAACGACCAATAGTGTAATGCAGATGAAACATGTCTTCTTTATATATAAAAATAAAATGTTGTTCGTGTTTTTGTGGCAATGTTAAGCAATAACGTAAAACTATTAGGTCCCTTACTGAAAGTTCACGTTAACGAATTAAAGTTCCTATTTAACACATAGACTTCATCTCATTTCAAATATCCATTTGGGTATCCCACTCTTCTTTCTAAAATTTGAAGAAAATCTAATCTTGATCTATATATATATATATATATATATATATATATATCAAGATTAGATTTTCTTCAATTTTAGAAACAAAGTGGATACCCAAGGATACCCAAATGAGATGAAGTCTATGTGTTAAATAGGAACTTTAATTCGTTAACGTGAACTATTATATATATATATATATATATATATATATATATATATATTGTAAACAAATATTGTTTATGCCAAGTGTCTTTTCAATTTTATTCTGAATTTTTCCTGTAACAGCATAAAACCATTATCAAGTATTGTTAACTAATATTTTTAATTTTACATATTAGTGTCTTAAAAGCATAACTAGAGCTTTATACCAAAAGTACTTATTATGATAAACCACTTTATAGACACTATTAAACCCACTAGGAGGTAGGAAAATATCTAGAATCAAGGTAGTATCCAAAGTTTGAGGTGAAAATACTACTCCCAACTGAAAACATTTTAGACAAATACAAAAATTGTGCAGTGCTTGATCAGTAACTGGAATTTGAGATATAAAACAAAAAAGTTACATATCTAACTTATTATATCTTGGTTGCCTTTTAAACAAAAAAATAAAATAATATAAAAAAATAAAAAAGTAAAATAGGGTTCTCACGATTCCGAGGAAGTATTACCATTTTTTATTATTAGGGGGACTATAAGGTAAAAATCGACTATGAAAGCACGAAAAAATAATTTAAATAATCTACCTGATGTAAATTGAAAATTAAAAAAATATATATACCTTTTTTCGCATATTTCCTTGATCGTGGCTTATAATTGAAGTTTCAATATTTGATTTTGGAAATATAATTATGCAAAGCGTATGAAAAGTTATAGTTTATGCGAAATTTTAAACTATGAAAGTTAAGGAATCACAATTTAAGAACGTTATGTCCACCCCATACGAGAAAGCTTTACCCATTCAGATACGACTAGCTCTTGTGGTTAAAAAATTTACGATATACACTGTTCTTTATTATTATCAAGATTCAATAGGTAATATTTTAATGTTTTTTGTTTTCATTTCTAACATTACATGAAACAGTTTTGTGATATAAAGGTTCTAGGATTATAGAAGAATCATAGGGAAAAAAGTGTATACTTCCATTATTTAAACCGATGTACGGTGAATATATTGTTAGTACTTTGTAAAGGTAAATAATATGTCTAGTTTAGACATTGTTACTTAAATTTAAATTTAAGTGATGGGAATTAACCGCCTTTATTTCAAAACTAAGGGTGTCTAAAATTAGTTGAAACTGCCAAAATTTGCCAAAATTGAACGTGTCTGATAATTGTTATATGGTGTGTATTTTTATGTATATACAGTTTATGAAAAGGAAATACGTTAATGAGTGGTGATTCCCTGCATATTAGATATGAACGTCACAGTCCAAGACCGGAAATGTGTGCAACATTCAGTTATGAATCTGAACACGATAATACTGATACCCTGCTCGGCTAGTTTATTGGTAAAACACAGTAAAAGAAGGTTCACATTGCCGTCAGTTGTGCCACAATTTCAAAAGTTTCTGGCTAATAAAAAAAAAAAAAAACCTACTTTTAAAACCTTTTTGGATACTGTGTTACAAAACGCTCCCAATATTACGTAATCATACTTCTGAGAAATCAAACCTATTCTAACTGTATATTGCAAGTTATATTTGACAATCAGTATGGGACACTATACGTGGGGAAAACTTAAACAAAGAAGACAAAAGTTTTCGATGTAAAAGGAATTTGAACTACGATAAACACGGACTATGAAAGTTAAAATCAAGTTTTATATGTACAATAATTTGTACATCTCGTTGGAAGGCTTTTTTTTTCTTGTCTTTATTGGAAAATATATATATTACTTTATAACAAACTCCTCCAGTAATACAAAAGTTTTTATTGTTTGTGTAGTCCTTTCGTACTCAATGAGTTATACATCTTCGGTACTCACGGGAGTCCGTAAGGATGTACTCATTGAGTACTCGTAAAGGCTTCACAAAAATAAAAAAACTGTTATTATTACTTGGAGAGTCATTCTTTAAAGTAATATACAAACAATTGTAGTTTAATTATTATACCAACTTAAATGGTGATCTTAAAAAAATTGGACGCACCTCAACCTCAAAACTGCAATTAAAGTAGAGTCTATTCTATGTATAAAAAAATGTGTCATAAGGTGTCCAGTTTTATACTCCGTAAAGTATTTCTTATAATTAATACAGGACTCGTTTGTTTGGAGAATAACCATAGTGTAATGTTAAATATGCAATTATTGATAGTTTTGTAGTATTGTTATTGGATTAAATAAATACCTTCATTTGTAAAAATTGTAATCCTTCATTTTATAATCCCATTACATTTTATTTCACCCACACAATACATACGAAAACACGTTATAAAAATTGTAGTCTGAGAGTTCCACAAAATATTAAGCAGTTTTAATTAAAATAGGGTCATTAAATCCCTGAGTAAAAAAGGACATAAAGCTTTTGAAGTGAATGAATGCTGATGTCCCTTTCTCGATATTATTATTGCACTTTATAAACTTGTAAATATTAGGAAAAGTACCAAAAAATTTTA